>NW_026555214.1:0-39212 GCF_021234165.1 Pteronotus mesoamericanus | reverse complement strand
GAGCATTTGAAAAGAATGTGTATTTTTCTTCTTTGGGATGTAAGATTCTATATATGTCAGTTAAGTCTCTTTGATTCAGTGTTTCATTCAGCGCCACGATATGTTTATTAATGTTTTGTTTGGAAGATCTGTCCATTTTTGACAGTGGGGTGTTGAAATCCCCTACTATCAGTGTGTTGCTATCTATATCTTTTTTGAAGTCATCCAACAATTTCCTTATAAACTTGGGGGCTCCTATATTGGGAGCATATAAGTTTACAATGTTGATGTCTTAAGCACACTTTCATATCTCATTTATTCCTCCCTTTATCCTTGTGGCACAAAGTCCAGGATCATGAACTTTCTGCTGCCATCCCAAGGGGAGAGGATAAGAGTGGGCCAGAATACCCAGACAAATTTGCATATTCCCCCAACCCCTAATATAAGCCTCCTCCCTTCCATCCTTGCCCTTCTATAGTCTATCCTCCTCACAGCAGCCAGAGTGATCCTCTATAAGTCAGATCATGCCACTCCTCTGCTTAAAGTCATCCAGTACCTTTTCATCTCACTCAGAGTAAAAGTCCTAGTCATTACAATGGTCTACATGACCCTAAGCAACTCGCTCATCCTTACCTCTCTCCCCTTTACTTCCTTCCAGCCACACTCTTTGTTTTTCTGAGAACATACCAAGCACACTCCTGACTTGGGAGCTCTTTGCTCTGGCTATCCCATCTGCCAAGAATATTCTTCCTCCATATATCTGCATGGCCTACCCCAGCAACTTCTTTTAGGGCTTTCTTAATTGTCTTTTTCTCTGTGAAGTTTTCCTTGACCATTGTTACAGACCAAATATCTGTATCCCCCTCCAATTCATATGCTGAAACCTAACCTCCAATGTGGTAGTATGGGGAGATGGGGCATTTTGGAAGTGATTAGGTCATGGAGTGGAGCCCTCATGAATGGGATTAGTGCCCTTATGAAAGAGATCCCAGAGAGCACACTCACCCCTTCTATCATATGAGGACACAGAGAGAAGGTTATCTATGAATCAGGAAGCAGGCTCTCACCAGCACAAAATCTGCCTTGATCTTAGACTTCCCAGCCTCCAGAACAGTGAGAAATAAATGTTTGTTATTTAATCTACCTGGCCTATGGTATTTTTCTTATAGCAGCCCAAATGGACTAAGACAACCATTCCAATTCAAAGTGCATCACACACCACCCTTGGCATTCCTATTCCTCTTTCCTTACTTTATTTTTCTACATTGTAGTTATCATCATTTAACATAATATATATTTAATTATCTATTACTATCTGTCTTCCCCATTAAAACATAAACTCCATGAAGTCAGGGACTTTTGTCTGTTGTGTTCATGGCTGTCTTCCCAGGGCCTATAACAGTGCCTGGCACGTGATAAGCACTCAATATTTGTGGAATGAGAAAATTCACATAGTTCAAAGCAGTGGTTCCCAGCATTCACTATATATTAGACTTACTGGGGTAAAGTACTTTTGAAACCTACTGATGCCAATCAAATCAGAACCTCCGGGAGTAGAGCCCATGAATCTCTTTTTAAAAGCTAAAAAGAAAAAAGAAAAAAGAAAAAGAAAATAAGCTAACCAGGTGATCCTAATGTGCAGCATTGATTCCTGGTTCAAAAACATCAAATAACTCTTCATATATTATGAGTAACAGAAATCGTTGGGACAACCCCTCTGCACAGGACACCACTTGTATGCCTCTTGGCTCAATAAACATTCATTAAATTAAAAAATATGGAATCAAGTTCAAATGATCATCAAGGGAAAAAGAAACCAAAAAGGGCAGTCAGTGGAACATGTTGAAGGTAGAGTTGGGGGGCATTACTAAGCTATGGTTAAGAGGTAAGACAGTGGCTGTGACTATGAAGACCTGTGCCTCCATGGGGACAACTTAAGTCTGAGAGCCACCTTTCAGTTTTAGAAGTTAAGAAACTATTTTGTCAGTCCACTGTTGGTGGGGGGGGGGATCTTGTTGATGGACTAACTCCCATTCACCAAACTCTCAAAAGATTGATAACACAGACTACATCACTATGCAGCTACACAATTAACTCACAGTACCATAACCTTGACAGAGAGGAAGACCATAGAGAGATGGAACACTGGATGCATAAGTTTTAATTTAGGGGGAGGGAGATGGGGAGGGGAGAGAAGGCAATCTGAAAAGGGGCACTTCCCAGGTAGGCACTTCTCAGAATGGCGTGCCATGTGGTAAACATCTGCAGCCACTATACAAAGCTTCTACTTTGCCCAGGTTTTTAACACTATTTTTAAAAAGTGCCAAACATCTGCTCATGAGAGGAAAGGGGTATTCATCATGTGGAGGGAAATAAGCTCGCATTTCCCACTTAAAAGAGAAAGTAGGAAAAAGTGCATGGTAGGGGACAAGAGGCTTAATAATAACTACACATTTTCTCATTTAATCCTTCCAATAGCACTGTGAAGGAAGTACTATTGTTATTCCATTCTATGAGGAACAGACTAAAACTCTGAGAGGTTTAATAGCTTGCCCAAGATCAATCACACAGTTGGTAAGTAGGTTTGGAATTATCTAGAGACTGTGCTTTAACCTGACTGTTCTCAAACCTTCTTTGTATTTGAGAATCACGTGAGGAGCTTATTTTAAATGCTAGCAGAGGAAAATGGAGGGATGGGCCAAAACTATGAAGGGGAATATGGTCAATAATATTGTAATAACTTTGCATGGTGATAGATGGTTACTAGACTTAGTGTGGTAAGCACATTGTAAGGTATATAAATGTAAAATCACTATGTTGTACGCCTGAAACTAATATTATATGCCAACCATGCTTTAATAAAAAATTTTAAAAAGGAATTGCTTACTGCTGGGACCCAGCCTAGGAGATTCTAATTTGGAGGGTCGGCAAGGAGGCAAAAGAATCTGCATGTCCAATGGCCCACTTCTCCCTTGCCAGGGTACTTATGCAGCAAGTAGTCCTTTGTGAGGGCTCACAGCTCTCCTCTTTGTGCAAGGAAGCTGCCTCCTCTCTTTGCCCAGTATAGTGAGACTAGACTTTAAAAGAGGCCTAAATCATGATTCTTTTGTGCTCTTTGATCCTCTTCCACTTTCTGGAGTTACTTGAGTTCAAAGGCCCCTTACAGTGAGTTCAGATCTGGGACAAAGTATACACATGTCTTTTAGTGAAGCATCTATCCCAGCTGACTAATATCCCAAGAGAAGGGGATAAGCTCTCTCCCAATACAAGGGACGGGGAGGCAAGTGGCTGTGTTGCACATCAAATAACCTTGAACTCCTTCAAGAAGAGAACATCTGTTTGAACTCGAATTGGGTTATTTGGTCTCTGATTGTTGGTCTGCACCTCTCTCTGTAGCCATCCCTGTACAAGTCCCAGGAGAAATGGAAACGAACATTGGATCCCAGAGAACAGCCTGTGTGTACTGAATGCAGGATCCTTCCCAGGGGCAAGGAGCTGGTGCCTGCTCTCTGGTGGGCAGGGCTTCCCTTAGGCGCCAGAAAGCTATTATTTTCCTGGCCTCAGCGAAATAACCTGCATTTGGATTTAATTCTGCTCTGGCCTTCCCTCAACACACTGTCCATCCCCTCAGCTCCCCAGAAAGCCAGCCCCCAACCCTCACTCCAGCCTCCCTTCTTCACTTCAGCTTTGCTCCCCCCCTATTCCCCCAGGCCAGATTTCTGGGGAAAGTTCTAAGATCATTGGTGGCTTACTGGCTGAGGGTCTCAAGCATTTCATTAAAGACATAGCATAAGTGGGGAAACTCACCATTCCACTCTCTCAGAAAAAATGAAAACATTCAATTCATACCAGATAGAACTGAAGACTCAAAATTTTACTTTGCCACTTTGTGTCAAAATTGCTTGAATCTTTCTGAGCCTGTTTCCCTGTGTACATAAAAAAGGAATAACATCTATTATACTGGAATATGATAAGGATTATATTTTAAAAACTGAATATTAAAGTATCTGGCATATACAGGCTCAGTAATGATAATAGCAACAATAAATAGCTAATATTTATTGAATATTTATTATATGCCAGGCACTTTTTAATTTGCCACATTTGGATTAATTTGCTTAAATGACAAGAACTCTCTGAAATGCATACCTTGTATTGTACCCATTTTACAGGTGAGACAGCTTCAAAGGGGTGGAGTAAATTACCAAAAGTCACAAAATGAGTTAGAAGCAGAGCTGAAATGCAAACCTTGTCTGTGACTCCAAAGTCTGCTGTTGCTGCTGTTATTGCAAGTCTTTATTGTTTACCAAGGACCTGTTGTGTGCAATACACTAGCACAGTTATAAGGACTACAAAGAGTATTTACATGCACTGGTTAGCATACCTCAGTTTGTTGGGCATTGTCCTACAAAGCAAAAGGTCACTGGTTTGATTCCTAGTCAGGGGACATGTCTGAGTTGTGGGTTCGGACCCCACGGGGTACTGCAAGGGGCAACCAGTCAATGTTTCTCTCTCACATCTATTTTCTCTCCCTCTCTTTCTCCCTCCCTTCTCCTCTCTCTAAAAAATAAATAAATAAACAAATAAATATTTTTCAATTTTTAATAATTCTCAATCTCTTCTTTTTAAAAAATTTATATTTTTTCAAATACATTTGTCTCCACTTTTACCCCACCACTTTTCCCTGCCCTCCTCCCCACTCTCCCTCCCTCAGTCCTTCTCCACTTTGGATTTGTCCATGAGTCCTTGCTATATGTTCCTTGACTGGACTCTTCCCTTCTTTTCCCCCAACCCCCGCTCGGCCCTCCTTTCATCCCTCTTGTCTCTGTTGGTTTCTTTTTTCTGTCACTGTTTCTGGTCTTATTTTACTTCCATCTTTGTTTTGTTGGTTAGGTTCCACTTATAGGTGAGATCATATGGTATTTGTCTTTCGCCCCCTGGCTTATTTCGCTTAGCATAATGCTCTCTAGTTCCATCCATGCTGTCGCGAAGTTTAGTAGTTCTTTCTTTCTGCCTGCTGCATAGTATTCCATAGTGTAAATGTACCATAATTTTTTTCATTCAATCATCTACTGATGGGCATTTAGGTTGCTTCCAACACTTGGCTATTGTAAATTGTGCTGCTATGAACATTGGGGTGCATAGGTTCTTGTGAATTGGCGTTTTGGGATTCTTAGGGTATAGTCCCAGCAGGGGAATCACTGGATCAAAAGGCAGTTCCATTTTCAGCTTTTTGAGGAAATTCCACACTGCTTTCCACAATGGCTGCACCAGTCTGCATTCCCAACAACACTGTACTAGTGTTCCCTTTTCTCCAAAGCCTCGCCAGCACTTGTTATTTGTTGATCTGTTTAGGATGGCCATTCTGACCAGTGTGAGGTGGTACCTCATGGTGGTTTTGATCTGCATTTCTCTGATGGCTAGTGATGCTGAGCATCCTTTCAAATGTCTCTGGGCCCTCTGTATCTCCTCCTTGGAAAAGCATCTGCCCAGGTCCTTTGCCCATTTTTTGATTGGATCGTTTGTCTTCTTGGAGTGGAGTTAAGTGAGTTCTTTATATATCTTAGAGATTAAGGCTCTATCTGATGTATCATTAGCAAATATATTTTCCCATACGGTTGGCTCCCTTTTCATTTTGCTGATGTTTTCTTTAGCCATGCAGAAACTTCTTATTTTGATGAGGTCCCGCTTGTTTATCCTTTCCTTTATGTCCCTTGCTTTAGGAGACATATCAGTGAAAAAATTGCTGCGTGGGATATCTGAGAGTTTCCTGCCAATGTTCTCCAGTAGGACTTTTATCGTGTTACAACTTATATTTAAGTCTTTTATCCATCTTGAGTTTATTTTTGTCTATGGTGTCAGCTGATGATCCACTTTCAAGTTTTGGCATGTAGCCGTCCAGCTCTTCCAACACCATTTGTTGAAGAGGTTATTATTGCTCCATTTTATGCATCTGCCCCCTTTGTCAAATATTAGATGCCCATAGAGACCTGGACTTATTTCTGGGCTTTCAATTCTGTTCCACTGGTCTATGGGTCTGTTCTTGTGCCAGTACCAGATTGTTTTGAGTATAGTGGCTTTGTAGTAGAGTTTGATGTCCGGTATTGTGATCCCTCCTTCCTTGTTTTTCTTTCTCAAATTTGCTGCAGCTATTCAGGGTCATTTATGGTTCCATATAAATTTGAGAAATGTCTGTTCTATTTCTGTGAAATAAGTGATTGGCATTTTAATAGGGATTGCATTGAATCTTTAAACTGCTTTGGGTAGTATGGACAATTTGATGATATTAATTCTTCCAATTCATGAGCACGGTATATGCTTCCATTTATTTGTGTCTTCCTTAATTTCTTTCTTCAATGTTGTGTAGTTTTCTGTGTACAGGTCTTTTGTCTCCTTGGTTAAACTTATTCTTAGGTACTTTATTTTTCTTCTTGCTATATCGAATGGTATTTTTTTTTCTGATTTCTTCTCCTTCTATTTCATTGCTGGTGTACAAAAATGCCTTTGATTTCTGAACATTGACTTTGTATCCTGCTGTTTTGCCAAATTCACTTATTAGGTTGAGTAGTTTTTTGGTTGAGTCTATAGGGTTTGGTGGAGTTTATAGGGTCTATGTACACTATCATGTCATCTACAAACAATGATAGTTTTACTTCCTCCTTTCCTATTTGGATGCCTTTTATTTCTTTTTCTTGTCTGAACACTGTGCCTAGGACATCCAATACTATCTTGAATAGAAGTGGTGAAAGCGGACATCCTTCTCGTGTTCCCAATCTTAGCGGGAAAGCTTTTAGTTTTTGTGTGTACAGTATGATGTTGGCTGTAGGTTTTTCAAATGTGGCCTTTATTACTTTGAAGAATGTCCCATTTATTCCCATTCTGCTGAGTGTTCTGATCATAAATGGGTGCTGTACCTTATCGAATGCTTTTTCTGCATCTATAGAGATGATCATGTGGTTTTTGTCTTTTTGTTTATGTGATGTATTACGTTTATTGATTTGCATATATTGAACCATCCCTGAATCCCTGGGATGAATCCCACTTGATCATGATGGATAATGTTTTTAATGTGTTCCTGAATGCGGTTTGCCAATATTTTGTTGAGGATTTTAGCGTCTATGTTCATCAGTGAAAGTGGCCTGTAGTTTTCTTTTTTGTAGGGTCTTTATCTGGTTTTTGGCAATACGGTGATGCAGGCCTCATAAAAAGAGTCTGGGAGTCTTCCCTCCTCTTGGATTTGTGGGAATAGTCTAATAATGACAGGGGTTAGCTTTCCCTTAAATGTTTTGAAAAATTCTCCTGTGAAACCATCTGGCCCTGGGCTTTTGTGTGCCGGGAGTTTCTTGATTATTGCTTCAATTTCCCCAGCTGTTATTGGTCTGTTCAGGCCTTCTCCTTCTTCTTCGGTGTTGGAAGATTATACTTTTCCAGAAATTTGTCCATTTCATCAAGGTTTTCAAATTTCTTGGCATATAATTGTTCATAGTAGTTTCCTTCAATCCTTTGTATCTCTGTGGTATCAGTTGTTGTTCCTCCTTTTTCGTTTCTGATATTATTTATTTGGGTTCTCTCCCTTTTTTTTTCTTCATGTATCTGCTTAAAGGCTTGTCAGTTTTATTTATCTTTTCAAAGAACCAGCTCCTGGATTGGTTGATCCTTTGAATTGTTCTTTGCATCTCTATGTCATTCAGTTCTGCTCTAACTTGATTATTTCCTACTTGCTCTGGGATTTATTTGCTGTTGTTTCTCCAATTCTTGAAGTTGTACTGTTAGGTCTTTTATTTGAAATGTTTCTATCTTTTTTAGGTAAGCCTGTATTGCTATGAACTTCCCTCTCAGGACTGCCTTTGCTGTGTCCCATAGGTTTTGGACAGTTGTCTGTTCATTTTCATTTGTTTCCAGAAACTTTTATTTCTTCTCTTATCTCATTATTAACCCATTCATTGTTTAATAGTCTACTGTTCAGTCTCCATGAGTTTGCAAGTTTTTGAGGTTTTTCTTTGAGGTTGATTTCCAGTTTCAAGCCCTTGTGGTCCGAGAAAAAGTTTGGTATTATTTCAATTTTCCTGAATTTGCTGAGGCTTGCTTTGTGTCCTATCATGTGGTCTATCTTTGAAAAACTGCCATGAGCATTTGAAAAGAATGTGTATTTTGCTTCTTTGGGATGTAGGGTTCTATATATGTGAGTTAAGATTATTTGATTCAGGGCATCATTCAGCTCCACAATATCCTTATTGATGTTTTGTTTGGAAGATCTGTTCATTTTTGACAGTAGGGTGTTGAAATCCCCTACTATCAGTGTGTTGCTGTTTATATCTTTTTTGAAGTCATTCAAGATTATCCTTATATATTTGGGTGCCCCTATGCTGGCTGTGTACATGTTTACAATGTTTATGTCTTCTTCATGGCTTCTTCCTTTAAGCATTATAAAGCATCCCTCTGGGTCTCTTTCATGGTCTTTGTTTTGAAATCTATTTTGTCTGATATTACTATTGCTACCCCTGCTTTCTTCTCTTGCCCATTTGCTTGGAATATGTTTTCCCATCCCTTTACTTTCAATCTGTGCAGGTCTTTTGCTCTGAGGTGGGTCTCCTGTAGGCAGCATATGGGTGGGTCATGTTTTCTTATCCATTCAGCTATCCTGTGTCTTTTGATTGGGGCATTTAGTGCATTTACATTGAAAGTTATTATTGATAGAAACATTCATTTTTTTCTCTTTCTCACTTTTCATCTTTTTAAACCAGTCCTTTTAGCATATCATGTAGTGCTGGTTTGGTGGAGACGTATTCTTTTAGCCTTCTTTTATCTGGGAAACTCCTTATATCGCCTTCCATTTTAACTGAGAGCCTTGCTGGGTAGAGCAGCCTTGGTTTTAGGCCCTTGCTTTTCATGATTTGGAATATTTCTTGCCATTCCCTTTTGGCTTGTAGTGTTTCTGTTGAGAAGTCAGTTGCTAGCCGTATCGGGGCTCCCTCGTATGTTACTACTTGTTTCTCCCTTACTGCCTTGAGTATTCTTTCTTTGCTTTTGATTTTTGGCATTTTAATGATGATGTGTCTTGGAGAGGGCCTCCTTGGGATCCTCTTGAATAGGACCCTCTGTGCTTCCGGGACTTGTGTGACTTTTTCTCTCCTCAAATTAGGGAAGTTTTCCATCATTACTTTTTCAAAGAGGTTCTCTATCCCTTGCTCCTCCTCTTCTCCTTCTGGTATCCCTATTAAGTGGATATTATTGCATTTCAGGTTGTCCTGCATTTCCCTTAATGCTTCTTCATTCTTTTTGAGTCTTTTTTTCCATTTCTTGTTCTTTCTGGGGAGCTTTTTTCTACCTTGTCGTCCAGCTCGCTTATTCAATCCTCTTCTTCATCTGGTCTTCTTTTGATTCCTTCTACTGTGTTCTTCATTTGGAAATGGTATTCTTCATGTCCTCTTGTGTCTTCTTGATAGTTTCTATGTCCTTTTCTAGGTTGATATAGTTTGCTGTAAGATCCTTATAGTTTCCCTGTAGTTTCTCATAGTTCTCTTTGAGCTGGCTGAGCTCATTGAGCTTCCTTTGAGCCATTTTTTTTAATTCAATATCTCATAATTCACTTGCCTCTATTTCAGTTTGGTCTATCTGGGGGGATTCCTCCTTTCCCTTCATTTGGGGGGAACTTCTTTTCCTTCCCATTATTTGTAAGAGTCTTTTTTTTTTTTTTTTTTTGGCTTCTGCTGCAATGGATCCCTCTAGATTTCCTGACTTTGTGGATTACACGTCTATGGTAGTAGGCAGGTCTTTTTATTTATTTACTTTTTCTTTTCTTTTCTTTCTGGGTCTGTCTCTGATGGTGTCAGTTGTCCCTGTCTGACCTTGGGCCATTTTTTTTGAGCCTTCCTGGAATCTACTGTCTGTGTTTCTCAGTTGTCAGTCTGGTCACTCTGTCCTCATCTGTCAGGCTTAGGCACTACAGGGTGGGGCAGTGCCTCCTGGTGACGGAACTATCTTGTCCTTATAGGCTGCTGTCACTCAGGGGAGTGGTCCACCTGAGCAAGATGGAAAATGTGGACTGAGGAAGGAGTCAGCACCGGGATCCACCCCACCCCCCGGGCTACTCCCTTAGTTCTCTCCCCAACGCCTCTGCCTCCAGTCTCTCCACAAGTGACTTTAGGCATCTCTGTGCCCCCTTTAGTTAGGAGTCTACTATCTCTGCAGGCAGCTCTGCACTCAGCACCAAGGCCAGCACACGCCTGTCCAGGTGGGACTCTACTGAGGGCAGGGCTATGATTTCCTTTCCTGCTGCTGCCTCTTTGGGGCGTGGTCTGCCTGCACAAAATGGAGACTCCAGTAAGGGGAAGGAGTCAGCTCTGGGACTCCCCTGTTACTCCTCCAGTTCTTTCACTAATGCCTCTGTCTCCAGTCTCTCCTCGAGGGTCTCTGAGCAGCTCTGTTACTCCGTTGGCCAGGGATCCACTATTTCTGTGGACCACGTTGTACTTGCGTGCCGGCTGCTTGCACTGGCACTGGGCAGTTTAAGACCTTCTATTGTTTGCTTTCCCGCTTCTGTCTCTTTGGGGGCGTGGCATGCCCGTGCACAATGGAGACTACGGAGTGGGGAAGGAGTTGGCTCCAGGAATCCTGGGCTGCTCCCCCAGTTCTGTCCCCAAAGCCTCTATCTCCAGTCTCTCCTCAAAGGTCTCTAGGCAGCTCTGTGTCCCCTTTGGCCAGGGATCATCTATTTCTTCCGGCCACTCCGCACTCAGCACCCCAGCCCACATGTGCACAAGCTCTGGACAGAGCACACAGAAGGCAGGTTTATTGATTCCCTTATGCCTGAGCGAGATGGTAGCTGCAGAGTGAGAGGTGAATCATCACTGGGGCTCTGCCAGCCACTGTCTCAGTTCTCTCCACAAAGTTTTCCTCGTCAATCTTTCCTCAGGCACCAGCCCACTCTGCTGCTGCCTCTACCCAGAGATCAAGGATGGCGGCTGCCAATGCAAATTTTTGCGTTGGCCCTTTAAATGTCTCTTTGCATCTCCATCTTCCTGTCTCTGGCAGAGAATGCCCTTAAGCTTTTTGGGGTTGCGTTTTGTGTGTGTTTTTCTGGTTTTAGCTGCTGTAGTCCAGGGGTCCCTGTTTATGATTCAGACCCTGTTCTTCTCAGGGGGATCCAACTGGCCGTTTCAATGTCCCTCTGGTGCTGGTGCCTGTGGGTGCCCAGCCCACCCTCTCGAGCCTGCACCACACCTCTCACCCATTGGGATGTGTGGAAGTTGATTCCACTGTCCGTCCACAGCTCCAAGGCTCTACTCACTCTTTCATTCCATTCTTTTCCAGGTGATTTCTCCACTATTTAGTCACAATTCCAGTTTGATCTTGGAAGGAGGTCGGCATGACTCCCATTCACTACTCCACCATCTCCCTAAATATATATATTTTATAAAAGAGTATTTAGCCCTAGCTGATGTGGCTCAGTGGATTGAGCACCAGCCTGTGAACCAAAGAGTCGCTGGTTTTATTCCCAGTCAAGGCACATACCTGGGTTGTGGACCAGGTCCCCAGTAAGGGGCGTGCAAGAGGCAACCACACATTGACGTTTCCCTCTCTTTCTCCCTCCCTTTTCCTCTCTAAAAATAAATAAATAAATATTTTTAAAAAATGTTTATAAATAAACAAACAAATAAATAGATGTGTTTATACAGGGACACTATCCCCAATAAATTCATAATGCAGACCAGGTGTGGAGACAAGGCCTATGCATTAAAGAGACTCTGATACGAGGTAGTTCTGCCAAGTGCCCACATGGGATTCAGAAGTGCAGAGAGGGGAGGATATTGGCAGACACCCCTCCATTGGTCTCTCATGGTCCTATGTTTCCTTCTGGACTATGCCAAGAATAGAAGGCCCTGACTGCTCTTTGTCTAGGACAGTTCTCAGGGTTATGTCTGCAGCAAGCAATCTTTAGGGGTGAGTTAATTATCTCCCTCTGGGAAAGACTAGGCATGCTTACTTCTTGCTACATAATGCTGCGCTCCCCAAGCACAATGTCCCTCAGCTGTGATGTAAACTGACTACGTATAAAGCATGCATTTGGGTCCCTCTATGTTCCCCCGTGAGTCTTGGGGATAAGGGGAACTGATGCAAAATGCTAATGTTCATGCTGCTTACTATGCTGTAATACAGTCCATTGTCTCTGATCCAGGAGTCTTGTGTTTTCTTTCAGCACCCACGAAACAATAACAGGTTAAGTTACAAGCTTATAAGTGTAGTAAAATCAAACCTCAGACCTAATGGAAAACACAACCTATTAAGAAACTGTGATGTGCCACACACACTCTTAGGCACCAGACATACAGCAGTGAAAAAAACAGTCAAAAGTTCTCTCTCATAGAGGATATACCCTAAGGGGGCAAACAGACAAGAATATGAAAAAAAGATGATAAGAGATTGTGATGAGACAGGGCACAAGATAGTAATGGAGTAGGAGGATATATCCCACACCTCCTCCCAGAACCAAACTGGAAATAAACTAAAGAGAGGACTAGACACCCGAAGACTACCTAAAAAGAGAGACTTAACAAAGGATGAGAAAAAAAAAACCACTGTGACCAGTAGGAAAGATGAGGTCATTAAAGGGGCCAGCCCCATTCACAAGGGTGATAGGCCAAGGTGGTGGCAAGGCAGTGGAAGCTTCCCCTAGAAAGGAGAGAAGCTGGGACCACAAACCAGGCACCCAAGCACAGAGTGCCAGTGCCAGGACCAGAAGATCATGTAGCAACCAGCAGCAAATGGCCACATGATTTGTCTCTGTTGAGAAAGGAAGCACAAGGCCCATTGGAGACAAAGCCACTACTTTTTTTCATTCTTAAAGAGGCCAAAGCACAGGTTTTGTGTTCACAACCACTCACTTTGGGTCCCCTCAAAGGGAGGATAGCACAGACTGGAGTCACATGAGGAAAGTCTGGAGAGAAAGGCACTGGGGAGAGACATGAGGGAATGGCTGTACGGTTTTCTGTGCCAGGATATACCTGGAGTCTGGAGCAGCCATCTTTCTTGGGAAGAGAAAACCCTTCCAAGGTGGAAAGCAATTACCTTATCCTGTGGGGTATCACTTCTCCCACCCTCTGGAATGCTGCTCAACCCACCTTGCATCTTTATTGTTGCTTTGTTTAGTTCTGTTTTTTTTGCTTATTTTGTCTGTTTTTTTTTTTTCTTTTCTTCTTTCTGGTCTCCCATCCTGCTTCTTTTACTTACTGAGGAGACAGCAACATACATAGACTCAGAGGTTGTCAGAGATGGGCTGTAAGGTGCAGCCATACCATACACTCTCCCAGGAAGTAGACTGGCAATTCCCTCTCATGGGAGTACTATAAAAACACCCTCCCAGTGTCCAGCAGACCCAAAATCTGGGCTCTGGAGACCATACCCATCAGCCTACGAGGGGCCCCACCCTGCTGAGTACACAGAAAAAATCCCAGACAGGCTCAGACTAGTGGCTCAGGGTTGGGGGAACATACCCACCATATCCCCTGAATTCTGAAAGGCACCTTTCATGGGAGATCCAGGAGTCCCATCTTCCCTGGTTCCTCTCAGAAACAGTTGGGTATGTGACTAGTTTAAAAGTGACAGCAGATGGGAGAGAAGATGGCAGAGGAGTGAATGGGAGTCACGCTGACCTCCTCCCAAAACCAAACTGGTATTGCAACTAAATAAGGGAGTAATCACCTGGAAAGCAGTGGAGCGATAGTGGGAGAGGAGCCTTGGTGCCACGGACAGTGGATTCTACTCTCACATATCCCAACAGGTGAGAGGTGCGGTGGAGGCTCGAGAGGGTGGGCTGAGTGCCCACGGGCACTGGCACCAGAGGGACATTGAAACGGCCAGTTAGCTCCCCCGGAGAAAAATGGGGTCTGAATCATAAACAGGAATCCCTAAACTACAGCACCGAAAGCCAAGAAAATACAGACAAAACGCAACACCAAAAAGCTTAGGGGCGCTCTCTGCCAGAGACAGGTGGCTGGGGATGCAAGAGACATATAAAGGGCCAACGCAAAAGTTGCAGTGGCAGCCACCCTCCTTGATCTCTGGGTAGAGGCAGCAGCAGGGTGGGCTGGTGCCTGGGAAAAGACTGGTGAGGAAAACTTTGTGAAGAGAACTGATATGGCGGCAGGTGGAGCCCCGGTGATGGCGTGCCTCCCACTCTGCAGCTACCATCTCGCTCAGGCATAAGGGAATCAATTAACCTGCCTTCTGTGTGCTCTGCACACAGCTTGTGAGAGTGTGAGCTGCCTCAGCCTTGAGGAGAGACTGGAGATGGAGGCATTGGGGAAAGAACGGGAGGAGGAACCGGGGAGTCCCGACTCCCTCCCCGATGGGTAGTCTCCATTGTGGGCTGGAAAGGCGTGACCCCAAAGAGGCAGAAGAGGGGTGCGCAGGAACCAGACTGCCTGTGATTGAAACAGAGTCCGCACAGGAGGTGGATCCTTGGGTGAAGGGGTCACAGAACTGCCCAGAAGCCCCTGAGGAGAGACTAGAAACTGAGGCGTTGGGAAAAGAACGGGAGGAGGAATCGGGGAGTCCCGACTGCTTCTCCATGCCATAGTCTCCATTGCGCGGGAAGAGGCCAAACCCCAAAGAGCCAAAAGCAGAAAAGCACACATAGACACCCCCAAAACACCCAGTGCAGGCACGCACACTTTGCGCCAAGTGACCGGCGAGGGTTGGTGAGCATGTGTGTGACCCGTGCAGGCTGGCGAATGCTTGCACCTGAGGGCAAGGCCTCCCACAGGTTGGCACCGATATGGCCTGCGAGGGAGTGTACAGAGCAGCAAGGGCAGGCGTAAATTGACCCGCCCGCCCGCGATTGCGGAGCGGCCCACAAAATTAGTAGAGCTGCCCAGAGTCACTGGAGGAGAGACCAGAAACAGGATTAATCGAAGAGTCCTGGAGCTGACTTCCTCCCATTTCCGCAGTCCCCATTTGGCGAGGGCCAGCAACGCACCCAAAGAGCCAAAAGCGGGGAAAATACACAATAGAATACCCTAAACTGACCAGTACTGCAGAGCTCGCAGGCCAGGGGGCCAGATGAGTATGCGAGGTCGCAAATAAGCCCCCTGGTGTGGGGCAAGCACATGCGAGCCCAGGCAGGCGGGGGATCCTACCATGCTGGGAGCGCGCTCAAGGAGCCTGCATGAGAGTGCAGAGAGATCCCAAAAAATAGCCCAGCCTTGACTGAAGGGGTCACAGAGTTGCTCCAAGCAGGAGTCAGACACAGACATTAGACTCCTGGAAGGCTCAAACAAACAACCCAAGGTCCTATAGGGTCAACAACTGACATCATCAAAAGCAAGCCCAGAAAGAAAAGTAAAGGACAAAAATACTTAACAGACTCTCACAAAAATGGGAAGAAAAAGAAGTTCCCCCTAAAGGAGTGGAAAAGGGGACTCCCCACAGAGAGAGCTAAATGAAATAGAGGCAAGGGAACTATCAGATACTGAATTCAAAACAATGGTTCTAAGGAAGCTCAATGAGCTCAGCCAGCTCAAAGAGAACTATGAGAAACTGCAGAGAAACTATCAGGATCTTACAGCAAACTATATCAGCCTGGAAAAGGACATAGAAACTATCAAGAAGACACAAGAGGATATGAAGAATACCATTTCTGAATTGAAGAACACAGTAGAAGGAATGCAAAGCAGGCTGGATTAAGCTGAGGATTGAATCAGTGAGATGGAGGACAAAGTAGAATGAAGCTCCCAGAAAGAATAAGAAATGGAAAAAAGACTCAAAAAGAATGAAGAGGCATTTAGGCAAATGCAGGACAACCTTAAATGCAATAATATCCATATAATAGGGATACCAGAAGGAGAAGAAGAGGAGCAAGGGATAGAGAACTTCCTCGAAAAAGTAATGATGGAAAATTTCCCTAATTTGAGGAGAGAAAGGCTCTCATGGATTCAGTAGGCACAGAGGACCCCAGTCAAGAGGGACTCAAAGAGGTCCACTCCATGACACATTATCATTAAAATGGCAAATGTCAAAGACAAAGAGAGAATCCTCAAGACAGCAAGGGAGAAGGAGAAATAACATACAAGGGGGCCCTGATACGCCTAGGAGCTGACTTCTCAACAGAAACACTGCAAGCCAGAAGGGAATGGCAACAAATATTCCAAGCCATAAAAAGCAAGGGCCTACAGTCAAGGCTGCTCTACCCAGCTAGGCTCTCCATTAAAATAGAAGGGGAAATACGGAGTTTCCCAGACAAGAGAAGACTAAAAGAATACATCTCTACCAAACCAGCACTCCAAGATATGCTAAGGGGACTGGTTTAAGAAGATGAAGGAAAAGAATGAGACAGAGAGGAACACAGGTACAAAGAGAAAAGATGAATAAGTTTCTATCAGTAATATCTCTCAATGTGAATGGACTAAATGCCCCAATCAAAAGACACAGGGTAGCTGAGTGGATAAGAAAACATGACCCACACATATGCTGCCTACAAGAGACCCACCTCAGAGCAAGAGACCTACACAGATTGAAAGAAAAGGGATGGAAATAAATATTCCAAGCAAATGGGCAAGAGAAAAAGGCCGGGGTTGCCATACTTGTATGAGACAAAGTAGATTTCAAAACAGAGGCCATAAAGAGAGACATAGAGGGGCACTTTATAATACTTAAGGGAAGAATCTATCAAGAAGACATCAACATTGTAAACTTATGTGCTCCCAATATAGGAGCCCCCAAGTTTATAAGGAAATTGTTGGATGACTTCAAAAATATATAGACAGCAACACACTGATAGTAGGGGATTTCAACACCCCACTGTCAAAAATGGACAGATCTTCCAAACAAAATATTAATAAACATATTGTGGCGCTGAATGACACACTGAATCAAAGAGACTTAACTGACATATATAGAACCTTACATCCCAAAGAAGAAAAACACACATTCTTTTCTAATGCTCATGGCAGTTTTTCAAAGATAGACCACATGATAGGACACAAAGCAAGCCTCAGCAAATTCAGGAAAATTGAAATAATACCAAACTTTTTCTCGGGCCACAAGGGATTGAAACTGGAAATCAAGCTCAAAGAGAAACTTCAAAAACTTGCAAACTCATGGAGACTGAACAGTAGACTATTAAACAACAAATGGGTCAATAACTAGATAAGAGAAGAAATCAAAAAATTTCTGGAAACAAATGAAAATGAACAGACAACAGTCCAAAACCTATGGGATACAGCAAAGTCAGTCCTGAGAGGGAAGTTCATAGCAATATAATCTTACCTAAAAAAGATAGAAACATTTCAAATAAAAGACCTAACACTACAACTTCAAGAACTGGAGAAACAACAACCAATAAATCCCAGAGCAAGTAGAAGGAAGGAAATCGTCAAGATTAGAGCAGAACTGAATGACATAGAGACAAAAAGGACAATTCAAAGGATCAACCAAGCCAGAAGCTGGTTCTTTGAAAAGATAAATAAAATTGACAAGCCTTTAAGCAGACTCATCAAGAAAAAAAGAGAGAGGACCCAAGTAAATAATATCAGAAATGAAAGAGGAGAAATAACAACTGATACCACAGAAATACAAAGGGTTGTAAGAAACTACTATGAACAATTATATGCCAAGAAATTTGAAAACCTGGATGGAATTGACAAATTTCTAGAATAGTATAATCTTCCAACACTGAAGGAGGAAGAAACAGAAAGCTTGAACAGACTGATAACAGCTGGGGAAATTGAAGCAGTCATCAAGAAACTCCCAGCACACAAAAGCCCAGGGCCGAACGGTGTCACAGGAGAATTTTTCAAAACATTTAAGGAAGAGCTAACCCCTGTCCTTCTCAGACTATTCCAAAAAATCCAAGAGGAGGGAAGACTGCCAGACTCCTTCTATGAGGCCAGCATCACCCTGATCCCAAAACCAGATAAAGACCCTACAAAGAAACAAAACTACAGGCCAATTTCGCTGATGAACATAGATGCTAAACCACCCCCCCCCAAATATTGGCAAACCACATCCAGCAATACATTCGAAAGATTATCCACCATGATCAAGTGGGATTCATCCCAGGGATGCAGGGATGGTTCAATATACACAAGTCAATAAACGTAATACCTCACACAAATAAAAGAAAAGACAAAAACCACATGATCATCTCGATAGATAAGAAAAAGAATTCGTTAAGGTACAGCACCCATTTATGATCAAAACACTCAGCAAAATGGGAATAAATGGGACATTTCTCAATGTAATAAAGGCCATACATGAAAAACCTACAGCCAACATCCTACTTAATGGGCAAAAACTAAATGCTTTCCCACTAAGATCAGGAGCACAACAAGAATGTCCGCTTCACCACTTCTTTTCAACACGGTATTGGAAGTCCTGGCCACAGCAATGAGACAAGAAAAAGAGATAAAAGGCATCCATATAGAAAAGGAGGAAGTAAAGCTGTCATTATTTGCAGATGATATGATAGTGTACATAGAAAACCCTGTAGACTCTACCAAAAAACTCCTCAACCTCATAAGTGAATTTGGCAAAACAGCAGGATACAAAGTCAACATTCAGAAATCAAAGGCATTTTTGTACACCAGCAATGAAATAGAAGGAGAAGAAATCAGAAAAAAAATACCATTCAATATAGCAAGAAGAAAAATAAGTACCTAGGAATAAATTTAACCAAAGAGGTAAAAGACCTGTATGCAGAAAACTACACAACATTGAAGAAAGAAATTAAGGAAGACACGAATAAATGGAAGCATATACCGTGCTCATGGATCAGAAGAATTAATGTCATCGAAATGTCCATACTACCCAAAGAAATGTATAGATTCAACGCAATCCATATTAAGATACCAATGACATATTTCACAGAAATAGACAGACATTTCAAAAATTTATATGGAATCATAAATGACCCTGAATAGCTGCAGCAATTTTTAGAAAGAACAACAAGGGAGGAGGGATCACAATACCAGACATCAAACTGTACTACAAAGCCACTATACTCAAAACAATCTGGTACTGGCACAAGAACAGACCCATAGATCAGTGGAACAGAATAGAAAGCCCAGAAATAAGCCCAGGTCTCTATGGGCATCTAATATTTGACAAAGGGGGCAGATGCATAAAATGGAGCAATAATAGCCTCTTCAACACATGGTGTTGGGAGAGCTAGACGGCTACATGCCAAAACTTGAAAGTGGATCATCAGCTGACACCATAGACAAAAATAAACTCAAGATGGATAAAATACTTAAATATAACTTGCAACACGATAAAAGTCCTAGGGGAGAACATTGGCAGGAAACTCTCAGATATCCCACGCAGCAATTTTTTCACTGATATGTCTCCTAAAGCAAGGGACATAAAGGAAAGGATAAACAAGTGGGACCTCATCAAAATAAGAAGTTTCTGCATGGCTAAAGAAAACATCAGCAAAATGAAAAGGGAGCCAGCTCTATGGGAAAATATAGTTGCTAATGATACATCAGATAGTGGTTTGCTCTCCAAGATATATAAAGAACTCACTTAACTCCACTCCAAGAAGACAAATGATCCAATCAAAAAATGGGCAAAGGCCCTGAGCAGACACTTTTCCAAGGAGGAGATACTGGGGGCCCAGAGACATTTGAAAGGATGCTCAGCATCACTAGCCATCAGAGAAATGCGGATCAAAACCACCATGAGGTACCACCTCACACTGGTCAGAATGGCCATCCTAAACAGATCAACAAACAACAAGTGCTGGCGAGGCTGTGGAGAAAAGGGAACCCTAGTACACTGTTGGTGGGAATGTAGACTGGTGTAGCCATTGTGGAAAGCAGTGTGGAATTTCCTCACAAAGCTGAAAATGGAACTGCCTTTTGATCCAGTGATTCTCCTGTTGGGACTATACCCTAAGAATCCCAAAACGCCAATTCAAAAGAACCTATGCACCCCCATGTTCATAGCAGCACAATTTACAATAGCCAAGTGTTGGAAGCAACCTAAATGCCCATCAGTAGATAATTGGATAAAAAAATTATGGTACATTTACACAATGGAATACTACACAGCAGAAAGAAAAAAAGTACTAAACTTTGTGACAGCATGGATGGAACTAGAGAGCATTATGCTAAGCGGAATAAACCAGGGGGCAAATACCATATGATCTCACCTATAAGTGGAACCTAACCAACAATACAAAGACGCAAGGAAAATAAGACCAGCAACACTGAAATGGAAAGAAACCAACAGAGACCAGAGGGAAAGAGGGAGGGGGTGCGGTGGTAAAGTAAGGGAGGGGGAAAGTCAAGGAATGTATAGCAAGGACTCATGGACAAAACTAAAGGGGAAGAGTTGAGGGATGGATGGAGGGAGGGAGGGAGGGAGGGGACAAGGGAAAGTGGTGAGGGGTAGGCAGAGACTAATGTATTTGAAAAAATAAATTAATTAACTTAAGAAAAAAACAAAAGAAATAAATAAAATTCATGTAAAGATAAAAAAAAAACATATGAAAGATCCATGGACTTGGACAACAGTGAAGGGACTGTTTACAGAAATAGGGAGCTGGCTGGGTGGAGGGGGTGTCAAGGAGGAAAAGTGGGAAAACTGTAATAGCATAAGAAATAAAATATTTTTAAAAAGAAACAAAATAAAATTGAATTAAAATTAAATAAAAGTAAACTTAGGAACCTAAAAAAGTGAGATAGTGGTCAGTGTTATAAAGGAAATAAGCAGGCGTAAATGATCCTACATGTTCTCATCTGTAAAATGGAGCTAATATAAATACCTGTCTCTCAGGATCATTGTAAATGCCTGCCTCATGAAATACATTAAACAAATATGGACTTTTTCTTATTCTGCTTTTCTTCTTCCATGGAAATGGGGAAAGAAAGCAGCTTCCTTGTGTGCTTTGTAAGAGCTGAAGGAAGGGAGAACTGCAGGCAGAGAGAAGAGGCTCGTTGCAGCTCCTGTGAGGGTGGAGATCAGCAGAAGGCTCTTTTCCTAAGCAGATATGAGATAAGCAGTTCCTTGCCACCAGATTTTTCTGCTGATAAATACCCAGGAACCAGGAACTTGAAATATTAGAAACAAAAAAGAACTTGGAATCACACTTGTCCATGACCTTGTTGCATCCCTTACACATGTAACCATCCACTGAAAACCCCACCTCAGTCAGTGAAGCTGGCCCCAGGAGTACCTTTCTTTTCATCTATTCCCCCTATTGTTGCCCAAGGCACACCTAAGGCAGGGCTCACTGGACAGAGATGGGCTAGCGAGTGCTGTCATTGTGGGATGCACAGAACCCAGCAAGCCTCTGCTCTTTCTCCTCTCATTTCTACCATCTGACCAGACTCAGCTGCTTCTCCCCAGCCATCCCCCATCACAGGGCTGATCCTGACAACAGTGTTTCTATCCTGTTTCCTCCTCTCCAAACCCTCCCCAGCACTTGGGTCAGCATGAAGCTCATAGACACCACTCCAGTATAGATACCATGAACATTAGCAAATGGTAACTGCCACCATGCAAGTGGCTGGAGTCCTATTTTTCTTTCTGAGCCACTGTACAAGAAATGAATTCAAGGACACATTTTGTGCCTGAGTGTATCCCTCCCCTTCAATAGCTCATCCAGACATCACCCTAATAGCTCTGTCTTCCCAGCAAACAAATAGCTGGCCTCAAATTACTTGGACTCATTGAAGTGACAGTTAGTGATCAAGTGGCTAATTCACAATAATGATGAGGCAGGACACCTAATGTCTTTGTTGCAGGCATTCCTTCCATGTATTATATTTTGAAGGCCTTTCTGGGAGTTTTATAAGGACCTTCCTTATAAGATCTTGCACCCCTTGTTCTGTGATGTCTGGAACTAACATAGTCTACCTTGGCACAGTTTTCCTCAGAGATGTATGTTACCTGAGCTTTCCCAGGCCTTGCCAGCCTATGGGTGTATCAAAGGCCACACTACCAGGCACCTCCCAAATTTTATCAACACTTGAAGTTGTTCCAGAGGTTCCTTACACTACCCTTGTTTGTTTCTTAGTCCCAGAAGGGAAAGGGAAATTCTGAATGTAGATATGTGTGTGTCTCTTGGTCCTCCTGACTTTCAAGTCATTTATGAATCTTTTGAGAAAAAGGAAGTGGAAGAGAAGGAGAGAGTCTCTTTAAAAAACTCAAAAACGGTTTAGTAGGACATCAGCGCATGAGCAAGCAAACCTGCTTGGTTGTTTGTGTGACAGAGGGTATCACAAAGGAAAGAGGCATTCTCCTTCATTTATAACAATAGGTGGCCTGGCTTTAGCATCTCAAGGGCCCCAGTGGCTCTTCTATAGCAGCAGATAGCAGCATCCAGTGCACACAGCATTACTTAGCACAAGTATCAAGAAATAAACAGGAGGTCAGCGGCAGCAGTCCCTAGCAAGTAGCAGATATCCCCTATGCACACTAATACTATACACAGGTCTTTCGTTAGAACCTAAGTTCTGCATGTGACCTTTTTTAAAAAAGAAACCAGTTCTGAGTCACACAGTGATAGAGCCAGCATTCAAACCCAGTTTGATTTATTTTATTTTTATTTTTAAAATATATTTTATTGATTATGCTATTACAGTTGTCCTGATTTCCCCTTTCCCCTCCTCCACCCCAACACCCCTCACTCCCTCAGAAAATCCCCCTACCTTTGTTCAGGCCCATGGGTCATGTGTATAAGTTCTTTGGCTACTCCCTTTCCTATACTGTAGTTTACATCCCCATGGCTATTCTATAACTGCCTATTTGTACTTCTTAATCCTCTCACCTCTTCACACATTCTCCCACATTCTCCCTCCCAGCTCTTTACTTTTAACCTTTGGCATTTTAATTATGATGTGTTTTGGAGTGGGCCTCTTTGCGGCCATTTTGTCGAGACTCTGTGCTCCCTGGACTTGCATGTCTATTTCCTTCACCAAATTAGGGAAGTTTTCTTTCATTATTTTTTTTCAAGTAGATTTCAAATCTCTTGCTCTTTCTCATCTCCTTCTGGCACCCCTATGAAGCGAATGTTGGATTGCTTAAAGTTATCCCATAGGCTGCTTACACTATCTTCATTTTTTTAATTCTTTTTTCTTCTTCTTGTTCTGATTGGTTGTTTTTTGCTTCCTTGTGTTCCAAATCATTGATTTGATTCTTGGCTTCATCGACTCTACTGTTGTTTCCTTGTAAATTGTTCTTTTTTTCAATTAGTGTATCCTTTGTTTCTGACTGGATCTTTTTTATGCTTTTAAGATCCTCACTAAGTTCCTTGAGCATCCTTATAACCAGTGTTTTAAACTTTGTGTCTGATAAATTGATTATCTCCATTTCATTTAGCTCTCTTTGGAGTCTTGAACTGTTCTTTCATGTGGACCATGTTTCTTTATCTCCTCATTTTGGCAGCCTCCCTGTATTTGTTTCTGTGTATTAGGTAGAGCTACTTTGACTCTGTATCTTGGTAGCGTGGCCTAATGTAGTAGGTGTCCTGTAGGGTCCAGTGGCACAGCCTCCCCTATCACCCAAGCTGGGTACTCGAGGTGCACCCTTTGTGTGGGCTGAGTACACCCTCCTTTTGTAGTTGAGCCTTGGTTGCTTTGACAGATCAATGGAAGGGATATACCCAGGCCAGTCAGATGCAAGGATTGGCTATGACAACTTACCACCAACCTCCACCATCTGCGGAGGATTTCCTGTGCAGGGGCAGGGTGGTGGTGCTCCGACGTGGTCTGTAGCTTCCACTGGGTGTTTTGGCCCTGGGGTTTTCTGGGTGGGGCAGGCCAAGGTCAGCCCCCACCTGTGTTTCACCCAGGGTCACCCTGCCTGAGCTATAAAGCAATCTGAGATGGCTGCTACTTGTGCTGAGCTTGGAGATTTCCAGGCAAAACCAAGCTGTGAATCTAGGCCACTAATTCCAGGCCTGGGGCTCACTGAGGCCAGCTGCTGCTTGTTTGAGAGGATTTAGGAATTTGTGAAACATGAGCCAAGACCCATTGATGTGGAAAATCAGCTTGGGTGGACCCCAAAATTGGTTGGGGTGGAATCTCTGGAGATCTCCAAGGAGGCTCAAACAGTGTTAGCCATGTTGATGGAATCTTAGATATGGCACTGGTCTGCTGGGTCTGTGTGGGAAGGACCCAGAAAAGGGTCAATGGTTTCTGCTCGCCTTGACGCCAGACACTTCAGTTTCTCCATTTATGC
The DNA here is from genome assembly GCF_021234165.1 of Pteronotus mesoamericanus. Classification (NCBI taxonomy): domain Eukaryota; kingdom Metazoa; phylum Chordata; class Mammalia; order Chiroptera; family Mormoopidae; genus Pteronotus; species Pteronotus mesoamericanus. The sequence goes on along the minus strand of NW_026555214.1, from coordinate 15,050 downwards.
CACTGGTGCCCCTCGAGCTGCCTCTACAGCACCAGAACCCCAAAGGAGTGAGTCTGAGTAGGTGAGCTTGTGTGGGTTCTTTAAGAGGAACTTCTTGGGGCTCCAGAAGTTTCTTCTACTGACTCAATCTCTACTGGTTGTTGAAGCCAGAAGTTGTGGGGACTTATCTTTCTTGTACTGGAACCCTGGACTGGGGGTCTGGTGTGGGTCTGAGACTCCTCGTTCCTGAGATATCCCTTCTGAATTTTTATCCACCACACGTGGTTGTCGGACCAGCCCATTCTGCATCTGTGCCTCTCCTACCAATCTGGATAGATGTGGTTTCTTTAATTCCATAGTTGTCAGACTTCCATTCAACTCAATTTTTGTCAGTTCTGTGTAATGGTTGTTCTATATTTTAATTGTAATTTTATGGCTCTGTGAAGTGGCAAGCCATGTCTGCCTACACCACCCTCTTGACCAGAAGTCCCAGGCTTTCCAAAATCTTATTCCAAACAGATGATTTTAAAGCCTGTCCCTTAACCATTATAGCTAAGAATAGTAGAAAAGGAAGACAGGGAAAGAGAAGAGGAAGATACTTTCAAGGCTCAAGACAAGACCCTTTTTCTGGCCTAGGGCAGGTCAAAAGAGACAGAAAGGAAAACTAAGTTTCTGGGGGATTGGCCTCTTATCCAGCCTCTAATCTGCCCAAGAAAGCAGAACTGCCATGAAGCACAGGCCTCAGGGAGAGGCTCACGGATCCTTCTACATGGATGAGCACCTACCTTCCAGGTCTCACTCTTATTTTTTTTTTTTAAAAAAAGCCTTTTTATTTGGAATTAATTTCAAACTTACAGAAAAGCAGGAATAATAAAAAAGAATAAAGAATATCCATGTATCCTTTATATTTTACCCAGAATCACCTAATATTAATCAATCATTCTCTATTTCTGTCTTCTGAACTATTTGAAAATGTTACATAAATCATAGCTCTTTCCCTCTAAATACTTCAGTGTGTATTTCCTAAAAATAAGGATATTCTCTTACATGACCATATTAATCAACTTCTCTAAATTTAATATTTACACTATATTTTATACAATCTACCAACTGTGTTCATATTTGTTGGTTGATCCAGCATTTCTTTGTCTTTAATTATATTAACCAATAAAAAATATGTAGTACCTTCATTTTTTAAAAAAAATCCTACAGCATCCCTCATTGGGGGTTTGCCTGATGTTACCTCATGATTAGTTTCAGGCTGTGCATTCCTAGCTGAAACACTGTATAGGTGATGTGTCCTTCTCAGCGTTTCGCATCTGGAGACACATGATATCCACCTGTCCTTTATTAGTAATGTTAGTTTTTATTATCCAGCCAAGCTGTTGTCCAGTTCCTCCACTGTGCAATTACTTAACTTTTCTCCTTTTTAAGTAATAAACAATCCTCTGGGGAGATGCTTTAAGAATGCATCTATCCTACTTCTCATAAAAAATTTCCCCTAAGCCCTGACTGGTGTGGCTCAGTGGATTGAGCATCACCCTGTGAGCGAAAGGGTCATCGGTTCCATTCCCAGTCAGGACACATGCCTGAGTTACGGGCCCAGTCCCCAGTAGGAGGCATGCGAGAGGCAACCACACATTGATGTTTCTCTTCCTCTCTTTCTCCTTCCCTTCCCCTCTCTATCTAAAAATAAATAAATAAAATCTTTTTTAAAAAAATTCCCCTAAATTTAGCATCCATTGATAATAGTTGCCTGATACAATCTTTACTATGATGGCTGCAAAATCATTTTCCAACTTGAGCACTCCATATAATAACAGCTCCACAGCACTGTACTGCAAGCAAGAAACCTCCCTTCTTTCCTGTTTATGTCTTTATCTATTTATTGTCAGCATGGACTCATGGACTCTAATTTTTTTCTTTTTTAAAAAACGGCTTTATTTTTTAGAGCAGTTTTAGGTTTATGGCAAAATTGCGTGGAAAAGATTTCCCATGTCCACCCACATGCTAGCCTCCTCCCCTATTATCAACATTTTCCATCAGAGTGATACTTATGGTTTCTAATTCATTAGGGTACCTAAATACTTTGGTCCCAATTTTGGCCAAGGCTTCACTCTTGAAAGCCTAGGAGAACCCACCTCAAAGGCCAGCATTGTCCTGCCCAAGAGAAAAACACAGCCAGTGTAAATTGCCTCCATGGGAGCTAAACCAGGGCTGGTCTCAGACCCCAGGCCTGATTTGACAGCTTTGTGTGGAAAATCACTTTATAAAGTGCTGTCCAAATGCCAGCTAATAAGCCTCTTTCAGTTCTAACTACAGGTGGTTAGTCAGACGTCAGAGTGTACTAGTCTGACAGTGCTGAAGCATCTTTAATAACAGCCTTCCCAACAGTTTGGCTCAGTCTCACCAGGCCTCTCTTCTAAAGCCTTACTTGTACCATATTTTGTCAACTAAGCCTTCACATCATCTGAAATGAGGGGAAGAAATTAAGAAGCACTGTCAGGTAAACAGTGTCTCAGAATCACTGTACTGCAAGCTTCCCTGGGAGCTGAACAGAGGGGCATAAATTATCCCCACCCTACCTCCACAACCCCCCACATTTTTAGTAGCCCATAAAACCACCTACATGTCTGTGCCTTTCAAACAACTCCCTGAGCTCAAGACCCTTGGAAGCCATTGATGGCGATTTGAGTTCTTCCCTGGAGCCTCAGTCTCAAGTGGGTCAAGTTGTCATTCTCTGCTGTGGAAAGGCGAGAGCAGGTAACTTAGCAATAAACCTTCCCAAACTCCAAAGATCATATGAATGAAGCTCTTTCCTTGTAGGAGCCTGCAAGACATCTGCAGAATAAGAAAAAGCATCTCTTTTCAGCTCACTAGTTCAAAAGCCACTGCTGTTTTTTTAATTTTTTTTCATTTTTCAATTACAATTAACATATAATAGTGTATTAGTTTCAGGTATACAACATAGTGATTAGAAATTTATACAACTTAGGAAGTGATCACTCCAATAAATCTAGTACCCATCTGACATCATACATGGTTCATGCATTATTATTGACTATATTACTTGTGAATTACTTTACATCCCTGTGACTATTCTGTAACTTTCCTTACACTTCTTAATCCTTTTCCCCTTTTCACTCATCCCCTAACCCCACTCCCATCTGGCAAAAGTCAAAATGTTCTTCATATCCATGACTTTGTTTATTTGTTTGTTCATGTATTTTGTTTTCCAGATTCCACATATAAGTGAAATCATATGGTATCTGTCCTTCCAGTATGACTTATTTCACTTAGCATAGCTCCCTCTAGGCCTATCCATGTTGTTGCAGATGGCAAGATTCCATTCTTTTAATGGCTAAGTAATATTCCATTATATACCTGCATCACATCTTTATCCATTCATTTATTGATGGACACTTAGGTTGCTCCCATTTCTAGGCTATTGTAAATAAGCTGCAGTGAACATCCAGCTGCATATGGCTTTTCTAATTAGTGTTTTGGCTTTCTTTGTATAAATATCCAAAAGTGTAATTGTTGGGTCCTCCTTTGTCTCCTGTTATAGCCTTTGTTTTAAAGTCAATTTTGTCTAGTATAAGTATTACTACCCCAGATTGTATATTGTTTATTTATTCCCATTTTCATAAAATATATTTTCCATCACTTTACTTTCAGCCTGTGTGTGTGTTTTTCCATCTGAAGTTAGTCTTTTATAGACAGCATATGTTAGGGTCTTGTTTTGTTATACATTCAGTCACCATATGTCTTTGATTGGAGCATTTAACCCATTTGTATTTAAGGTAATTGTTGATAGATATGTATTGCCATTTTATTATTCATATCTTTGACCTTTTTTCCTTCTTAAAGTAAACCCTTTAACATTTCATATAATACTTGTCTGGTGTGATGAACTCCTTCAGCATTTTCCTGTCTGGGAAGCTCTTTATCTGTCCTTTGACTCTAAATGATAGCTTTTTTCCCATTACCATTTATCCCCCTTATACCCCCTCACCCCCACAATCACCACATTGTTGTGCATGTCCATGCATCCTTTTTCCTTTTTTCTCAATTCCTCTACCCTGTAACCACCACTCCCCTCCACTAGTTGTCATCCTGCTCTCTATGAGTCTGTTCCCATTTTACATGTTAGCTCAGTTTGTTAATTAGGTTCCACATATGAGTGAAATCATATGATATTTGTCTTTCTCTGACTGGTTTATCTCATGTAACATAATGTTCTCCAGGTCCATCTACACTGTTGCAAAGGGTAAAATTTTCTTCTTTTTTATAGCTGAGTAGTCTTACGTTGTGTAAATATCCCATCGTTGTTTTATTCACTCATCTACTGAAGGACACTTGGGCTGCTTCCATATCTTGGCAATTGTAAATAATACTGCAGTGAACGTAGGGGTGCTTATGGTCTTTCAAATTAATGTTTCAGGTTTCTTTATATAAATTCTCAGAAGTAGAATTGCTGGATCATAAGGCAGTTCCATTTTTAATGTTTTGAGATATCTCCAAACTGTTTTCCATAGTGGCTGCACCAATTTGCATTCCCACCAACAGTGCAAAAGGGCTCTTCCTGGGTATGGTAATCTTGGTTGCAGGTCCTTGCTTTTCATCACTTTGAATATTTCTTGCCTAGTTCTTCTAGCCTGCAAATTTCTGTTGAGAAATCAGATGACAGTTTTATGGGGCCTCCCTTGTAGGTAACTAACTGTTTTTCTCTTGTTGCTTTGAAGATATTCTCTTTGTCTTTAAACTTTGCCATTTTAATTATGGTGTGTCTTGGTGTGGGTCTTTTTGGGTTCATTTTGTTTGAGACTCTCTGTGCTTCCTAGACATGTATGTCTTTTCCTTTGCCAAGTTGTGAGGTTTTTCTATCATTATTTCTTCAAATATGTTTTCAACCCCTTGCTCTCTCTCTTCTCCTTCTGGTATCCCTGTGGTATGAATGTTGGTACCCTTGATGTTGCCCCAGAAGTCCCTTAAATTATCCTCATTTCAAATTTTTTCTTTTTCCTGCTCTGAGTGGGTGTTTTCTGCTTCCTTGTCCTCCAAATCACTAATTTGATCCTCTGCTTCATCTAATCTTCTGTTTATTCCCTCTAGTTTAGTCTTCATTTCAGTTATTGTATTCTTCATTTCTGACTGGTTCTTTTTTATGGTTTCTATCTCCATTTTTATGTTTCCTATCTCTTTGCTAAAGTTATTACTGAGTTCATGAGTATCCTTATAACCAGTGTTTTGAACTTTGCATCTGGTAGATTGCTTGTCTTCATTTTGTTTAGTTCTTTTTCTGGAACTTCATTCTGTTATTTCATTTGGAGCATGTTTCTTTGTCTCATAATTTTGGCTGCCTCCCTGTGTTTGTTTCTATGTATTAGGTAGAGCTACTACATCTCCCAGTCTTGGTAGAGCAGCTTTATGTACTAGGTGTCCTGTGGGGCCCAGTGGTATGATCTCCCTTGTCACCTGAGCCAGGTACTCCAGGTGTATCACCTGTGTGGGTTGTGTGTGCCCTCCTGTTATAGTAGAGCCTTGATTGCTGATGGCACATCAGTGAGAGGAATTGACCCTTAAGGTGATTTGTAGTTAGGACTGGCCATGACTATATAAGAGAGCTGTTGTGCAAGGACTGACCTTCCAGAGAAGGATTTGCTTTAGCAGGGCTCTGGTGCCTTCCAAATCTGCCCTTTGATTGTGTCATTTGTGGAAATGGTTGGTTGGTACTCTGGTGTGGTCTGAAGCTAGCTACCAGGTGTGCTGATTCTAGGACCTCTTAGGAGAGGATCTGATGCAGGTCAAGATCAGCACTGCCTGTGCCTTGCCCTGAGCCACTCAGTATGAGCTACAAACTGATCTGCAGATAGTTGCCACTTGTACTGAGTTTTGAGGTGTCTGGGAGAGCCAACCTGCAAGATTAGACCAGCTGCCACTAGTGCCAGGCTTGGGGCTGGTTAGCAGGAGCTATGGGGCATGCTGAGGCCAAGTGGTCCTTTTTAAAAAAAAATCCTCACCTGAGGATATGTTTATTGATTTTAGAGAGGGAGAGGGGGGTAAGAGGGAGGAAGAGATAGAAAGAGAAACATTGATATGAGGAACATCAATCAGTTGCCTCCCATACATTCACCAACCAAGGATTGAACTGCAACCTAGGTATATGCCCTCAATGAGGAATGAACCTGCACCCTTTTGGTTTATGGGATGATGCCTCCATCAACTGAGCCACCCATCCAGGGCCCCATGCCCCTTGTTTTTGATTTGTGAACATTTGAGAGATTTTAGGAAAGTCCACAGCAGGTGGCCATTTGTATGGAAAAGCCAGTGGAAGTAGCTTGGGTAGGCCTGCACATTGGATAGGGTGGGATCTCATGGAATTACCATTGTGGGGAGAAGGGTGTTAGTTAGGTTGATAGAGATCCAGATATGGTATCTGCCTGCCTGTGCAGGCTAGGTGAGGAGAAAGCAACTCAACAAAGGAACAATGGCTTCTGCCAGCACTTCTGTCTGAGAGAAAGCTGCCCCTGCAGCCCTGACCCTGAAGCCATAAAACTCCTTTGTATGTCCCTGGTACCTTTGGAGCTGCTACCCCAGTGCTGGAGCTCAGAGCCAGTGAGTCCATTAGGGAGTAAGTCCAGGAGTGGGCCTTTTAAAAGGAATGCCTGGGACTCCAGGCACCATCTGTTTCAATCACAATCTCTGCTGGTTATCACAGCCAGAAGTTATGGATCTCTGAGCTGGGGAGCCTAGTGTGGGGCTGGAACCCCTCACTCCTCAGAGGGACCTCCACACCTGAAATATCCTTCCTAATTTTTATTTTTTAAATTTATTTTTAATTATATTTATTTTTTATTTAAAAAAATTTAATATGTGTATTAATTTTAGAGAGAGAGGAAGGGGGAGGGAGAAAGGGAGAGAGAGACATTGATATGAGAAAGAAACATCAATTTGTTGCCTCCCCTACATGCCCCCACTGGGGATTGAACCCACAAAACTCAGTATGTGCCCTAATTGGGAATCAAACCCCAAAATTTTTGGTGTATGGGATGATGCTCCTATTTATTTATTTTTAGAGAAAGGGGAAGGGAGGAAGAAAAAGAGGAAGAGAAACATCAATGTGTGGTTACCTCTCATGCACCCCCCAACTGGGGACCTGGCCTGCAACTCAGGTATATGCCCTGAGTGGAAATTGAACTGGTGACCGTTTGGATCTCAGGCCAGCACCCAATCCACTGATCCACAGCAGCCAGGGCTCCTTCCTAATTTTTAAAAGCCACATGTGGATGTCGGACCAGCCCATTCCGCATCTCTTCCCCTCCTACCAGTCTTGAAGTAGTTTCTTATGTATATACTTAGTTATAGGATTTCTGTTCAGCTCAACTTCAGGCAGTTCTCAATGATGGTTGTCCTTAATTTAGTTGCAATTTTGATGTGGTTGTGGAAGGAGGTAAGCACAGCATTTACCTACTCTGCCATCTTGACCGGGACCTCAAAATCCAAAAATCACTTCTGCCAGACTCCAGTGCCACTTCCAGTTCAATCTGTCTTTCACTTGAGTCTGCATCATTTCTCTGATTTAAGTGGCTGAGGGAGACCCTGGTGGTCCTCTCAGATTCTCACGTTTGGATTCTTTCTTACCATGTAAATGGGCATAGGCTTCTAAGCAAGTCTCTCTTTTGCTTTTTCTCCTATTGAATATTCCACATGTAGTAGCTTCTTTTCAAATCCTATAGTTTGTGTTTATCAGGATAAATTGACTTTAGGCCAAAAGTTTCAAGAGCCTTTGATGATTTAGGCTGACTATTGGTAAAAGAGGTTCAGAGTAGAGTGAAGTAGTAGGGTTTTTCAAGATATACACCAAGAATAAAAGAGTAGAAGTGGGGGACAGGCCTGCAGATAGACCAGGTGTTCCATCTAACCCCATCTTTATACAGACCATCAGCAGAAGCTTATTGAAGACCACACACACAGAAAGACAATGTTCAACTCATTAGGGTCTCTACTGAATTCTCAGAGCTTCCAGCAGTACTAGAGGAGGTGAACTGACTCTAGCTGCTAAGGGCATCCCAGTAGCAGGAGGCTTCTTAGGCATTTTGCCTTGTTAAACAGATCAACAGCATGCTGCCACTAGTGATAATAACCTGAGAAGAGGGTTGCCAGGTAAATTATAGGATGTAATATTTGAAATATACAAATATTTTTAAATTACCTATTAATTGGGAGGAAGTAGAAGAGGGTATGGGGGGATAAATACTGATGGGAGGAGACTTGACTTGGGATGGTGAACATACAATACAATATACAGATGATATATTATAGAATTGTATACCTGAAACCACATGATTTAATTAACCATTATCCCAATAGATTCAAAATAACAAATTTTTAAAAATAAAATTACTTGTTATTTACCTGAAATTCAAATTTAACTGGATTTCTGCATTTTTATTTGCCAAATCTGCAAACTTAGCAAATTCCTATCCAGGGACCCCATAAGAGCAATGTTACTCTAAATTGCCCTTTGATAATGGGTTAAGAAATCAGGGTCTCCAAAATTTAAATGTACTTTTTTTCAAATTGCATAATGAGGGCCAAACTCTCCAGTCCTCACCCAAGCACCTCAAACTGGCAATAAGTACACATAGCTCATTTTTCCATGTCAGGAACAACTGGCTACTTCACAGCTCCAACTTTCACTTGCTCTGGGTATCCTGTGCACTGTTCCCACATAAAATGAACTCTTCCCAGGTGAGCTTTACCTGCAAGTTTTTGAAAAATGTGTAGAATATCTCTACAAGTGGCTAGGCAATGGGTGATGGTCACTTAGAGATCCCTGAGAATGTTCTGTGATTGCTACACACAGAATCAGCAGAGTTCAAAAGGAGGAAGAAGGGGCCTATTGTCCAGCCTGTCCCCTGTGACTTCTAAACCCATCTATTCAGGCCCCTGCAGCCTTCAAGCTACCATTATGCTTCCAGTGGCTCTGAGGGTAGAGGCTATTATTTCGCTCACAAAGACAAAAAGAGAGATCTATTAAAATAAAATAAATTTAAGAATAAGAGTTTATAAATACTCAGAAAAGCAGTATCTTTTACAAAGTAAGACACATTCCACAAGCAGAAGCCCACATACTGTACTTCCCAGAATGCTTTAAGTAATATTGGACTATTTTTTCATTTACTAGCCTCCAGGCATCATTACATAAACTATATTGGGAATGATCATGGCTGCCATAGCAGCTTGGAAGATGTATAGGAAAACCTCAAATTGAAAGTTGTTCCTCCCATCACCACTGTGGCCCACATAGCACACAGGAAGCAAACATGTAAAATGGTGGCCAGACAGGTTTCACTGCCACCTCCTGAAAGGGACTACATCCGAAAGTGACATCAGCCCTTGGGGCTCTGTCTCTACAGTTGTCAGCTCTCTATAAATTAAGCTTTCACCGAGAAACCCTGTCTGGTTATGGCTCCCCAAAGGATATAAGCCTGGAGTATCTCACCATGTATTCATTTACTCAACAAACATTTAATGAATTTCTATTGCATATTAGCATGGCTGATATAGCAATGGAAAAACTAATGTAATCCAAAAACTCATGGAGTTGAGGGTCTAATGGGAGATACAGACAAGAAAACAAGAAATTACAATGTATAACGTGGACGTGCAAGCACTGTAGGAGCATGAAGGAGGGCACCTCACCCATTCCAAGATGGACTGGAAAGGGACCCTGTGAAATAATAGGTAATCATATATTGATCTCTGCCCCTATTTCCTGACACAAAGCTCCTAAAACCTTTGTAATTTCCTAAGTGATAAGAACACCAAAGTGTCTTTTGTTCAAATATTTGGTCCTTAACCCTGGTTCTGAACATGGAGCTCCCATATCCTTTGGAATTTCCTGAGTGATAGGAGTGTCTGTTGTGCTAATGAGATGACTCTTGGTGGACTCCTGCATAGCTTCTAGATGGGGGTGGATCACCATAAAGACCAAGTCATGACTAGGATTTCAGATCTTTCAGGCTCCTTTTTCCCATCTATTGGAAAGAGTAGAGAGGCTAGAGATTGAGTTAATAATTAATCATGCCTACGTAATGAAGCCTCTATAAAAATCTCAAAAGTACAGGGCTTGGAGAGCTTCCAAGCTGGTATGCATCTGTATACAAAAAGGGTGGTGGATCCTAACTCCAAGAGGACAGAAGCTCCTGTACTCAGGACCTTCCCAGATCTTGCCCTATGTATGTCTTTATCAGACTGTTCATCTGTATCATTTACCATATCATTTATTATATAATAAACCAACAAACATAAACATTTCCCTGAGTTCTTTGATCTATTTCAACAAATGATCAAACCCAAGGAGAGAATCGTGGGAGCCTCCAACTTACAGTTAGTCAGTGAGGTGCACAAGTGACAACCTGGACTTTCAAATGGTACAAGAGATGAAGGGACAGTCTTGTGGGACTGAGCCCTTAATCAGTAGGGTCTGCAATGAATCTGGTTAGAGTGAGAATTAAATTGTAACACATCCAGCTGATGTCAGAGAATTGCTTTGTTTGGAAAAATCATACATCTGATGTCAGAAGTACTGTGAATGTTGCACATGGAATATTTTCCAGAATTAGGCCAAAAAACAAGTCTCAATAGATTTAGCAAGACTAAAATCATGTAAAGAATCTTCTCCAACCACAATGGTATGAAACTAGAAACCAAATTCAAGACAACTGAAAAGCATATGAACACGTGAGGTCTAAGTAACATGTTACTAAAGAATAAATGTGTTAAGAATAAGATCAAAGGAGAAATCAAAAGATATATTTTGAGACAAATGAAAATGAAAATACAGTGACCCCAAATCTATGGGACACAGCAAAAGCAGTCTTTTTTTTTTTTTTTCATTTATATCTGGATATTTTTTTTTATTATCCTTTTTACATTTTTATTTTTTTTAATTAATTTATTTACTTTTTAAATACATTTGTCTCTGCCTTCCCCCCCCTCTTTCCCTTGCCCCCTCCCACCTTCCCTCCCTCAGCTCTTCCCCTTTGGTTTTGTCCATGAGTCCTTGCTATATGTTCCTTGACTTTCCCCTTCCCTTCCCTTTCCCTGCCCCCCCTTCCCTCTTGTCTCTGTTGATTTCTTTTCCTTTCAGTGTTGCTGGTCATATTTGCCTTGCTTCTTTGCATTGTTGGTTAGGTTCCGCTTATAGGTGAGATCATATGGTATTTGTCTTTCGCCCCCTGGCTTATTTCGCTTAGCATGATGCTCTCCAGTTCCATCCATGCTGTTGCGAAGTTTAGTACTTCTTTTTTTCTTTCTGCTGCGTAGTATTCCATTGTGTATATGTACCATCACTTTTTGATCCAATCATCTACTGATGGGCATTTAGGTTGCTTCCAAGACTTGGCTATTGTAAATTGTGCTGCTATGAACATTGGGGTGCATAGGTTCTTTTGTATTGGCGTTTTGGTGTTCTCAGGGTATAGTCCCAGCAGGGGAATCGCTGGATCAAAAGGCAGTTCCATTTTCAGCTTTCTGAGGAAATTCCACACTGCTTTCCATAGTGGCTGCACCAGTCTGCATTCCCACCAACAGTGGACTAGAGTTCCCTTTTCTCCACAGCCTCGCCAGCACCTGTTGTTTGTGGATCTGTTTATGATGGCCATTCTGACCGGTGTGAGGTGGTACCTCATGGTGGTTTTGATCTGCATTTCTCTAATGGCTAGTGATGCAGAGCATCCTTTCAAATGCCTCTGGGCCCTCTGTATCTCCTCCTTAGAAAAGCGTCTGCCCAGGTCCTTTGCCCATTTTTTGATTGGATCGTTTGTCTTCTTGGAGTAAAGTCGCGTGAGTTCTTTGTATATCTTGGAGATCAAACCTCTATCTGATGTATCATTAGTAAATATATTTTCCCAAATGGTTGGCTCCCTTTTCATTTTGCTGATGTTTTCTTTAGCCGTGCAAAAGCTTCTTATTTTGATGAGGTCCCACTTGTTTATTCTTTCCTTTATGTCCCTTGCTTTAGGAGACATATCAGTGAAAAAATTGCTGCGTGGGATATCTGAGAGTTTCCTGCCAATGTTCTCCTCTAGGACTTTGATGGTGTTGCGACTTATATTTAAGTCTTTTATCCATCTTGAGTTTATTTTTGTGTATGGTGTCAGCTGATGATCCAATTTCAATTTTTTGCATGTAGCCATCCAGCTCTCCCAACACCATTTGTTGAAGAGGCTGTTATTGCTCCATTTTATGCTTCTGCCCCCTTTGTCAAATATTAGATGTCCATAGAGACCTGGGCTTATTTCTGGGCTTTCTATTCTGTTCCACTGGTCTATGGGTCTGTTCTTGTGCCAGTACCAGATTGTTTTGAGTATAGTGGCTTTGTAGTAGAGTTTGATGTCCGGTATTGTGATCCCTCCTACTTTGTGTTTCTTTCTCAAAATTGCTGCAGCTATTCGAGGTCGTTTATGGTTCCATATAAATTTTTGAAATGTCTGTTCTATTTCTGTGAAATACGTCATTGGTATCTTAATAGGGATTGCGTTGAATCTATAGATTGCTTTTGGTAGTATGGACATTTTAAGGATATTAATTCTTCCAATCCATGTGCACGGTATATGCTTCCATTTATTTGTGTCTTCCTTAATTTCTTTTTTCAATGTTGTATAGTTTTCTGCATACAGGTCTTTTGTGTCTTTGGTTAAATTTATCCCTAGGTACTTTATCTTTTTTCGTGCTATATCGAATGGTATATTTTTCCTGATTTCTTCTTCTTCTATTGCATTGTTGGTGTACAAAAACGCCTTTGATTTCTGAATGTTGACTTTGTATCCTGCTGTTTTGCCAAATTCACTTATTAGGTTGAGGAGTTTTTTGGTAGAGTCTACAGGGTTCTCTATGTACACTATCATGTCATCTGCAAACAATGATAGTTTTACTTCCTCCTTTCCTATTTGGATGCCTTTTATCTCTTTCTCTTGTCTGACCGCTGTGGCTAGGACTTCCAATACGATGTTGAAAAGAAGCGGTGAGAGCGGACATCCTTGTCGTGTTCCCGATCTTAGTGGGAAAGCTTTCAGTTTTTGCCCGTTGAGTATGATATTGGCTATAGGTTTTTCATATATGGCCTTTATTACGTTGAGGAATGCCCCATTGATTCCCATTTTGCTGAGTGTTTTGATCATAAATGGGTGCTGTACCTTGTCAAATGCTTTTTCTGCATCTATCGAGATGATCATGTGGTTTTTGTCTTTTCTTTGATTTATGTGGTGTATCACGTTTACTGATTTGCGTATATTGAACCATCCCTGCATCCCTGGGATGAATCCCACTTGATCGTGATGGATAATCTTTTGAATGTATTGCTGGATGCGGTTTGCCAATATTTTGTTGAGGATTTTAGCATCTATGTTCATCAGCGAAATTGGCCTGTAGTTTTCTTTCTTTGTAGGGTCTTTATCTGGTTTTGGGATCAGGGTGATGCTGGCCTCATAGAAGGAGTCTGGCAGTCTTCCCTCCTCTTGGATTTTTGGGAATAGTCTGAGAAGGACAGGGGTTAGCTCTTCCTTAAATGTTTTGTAAAATTCTCCTGGGAAACCGTCTGGCCCTGGGCTTTTGTGTGCTGGGAGTTTCTTGATGACTGCTTCAATTTCCCCAACTGTTATCGGTCTGTTCAAGCTTTCTGTTTCTTCCTCCTTCAGTGTTGGAAGATTATACTTTTCTAAAAATTTGTCCATTTCATCAAGGTTTTCAAATTTCTTGGCATATAATTGTTCATAATAGTTTCTGATGATCATTTGTATTTCTGTGGTATCAGTTGTTATTTCTCCTCTTTCATTTCTGATATTATTAATTTGGGTCCTCTCCCTTTTTTTCTTGATGAGTCTGCTCAAAGGTTTGTCCACTTTATGAATCTTTTCAAAGAACCAGCTTCTGGATTGGTTGATCCTCTGAATTGTTCTTTTTGTCTCTATGTCATTCAGTTCTGCTCTAATCTTGACTATTTCCTTCCTTCTACTTGCTCTGGGATTTATTTGTTGTTGTTTCTCCAGTTCTTCAAGTTGTAGTGTTAGGTCTTTTATTTGAAATGTTTCTATCTTTTTAAGGTAAGCCTGTATTGCTATGAACTTCCCTCTCAGGACCGCCTTTGCTGTGTCCCATAGGTTTTGGACAGTTGTCTGTTCATTTTCATTTGTTTCCAGAAATTTTTTGATTTCTTCTCTTATCTCATTATTGACCCATTCATTGTTTAAAAGTGTACTGTTCAGTCTCCATGAGTTTCCAAGTTTTTGAAGTTTCTCTTTGAGTTTGATTTCGAGTTTCAAGGCCTTGTGGTCTGAGAAAAAGTTTGGTATTATTTCAATTTTCCTGAATTTACTGAGGCTTGCTTTGTGTCCTATCATGTGGTCTATCTTTGAAAAACTGCCGTGAGCATTTGAAAAGAATGTGTATTTTTCTTCTTTGGGATGTAAGATTCTATATATGTCAGTTAAGTCTCTTTGATTCAGTGTTTCATTCAGCGCCACGATATGTTTATTAATGTTTTGTTTGGAAGATCTGTCCATTTTGGACAGTGGGGTGTTGAAATCCCCCTACTATCAGTGTGTTGCTATCTATATCTTTTTTGAAGTCATCCAACAATTTCCTTATAAACTTGGGGGCTCCTATATTGGGAGCATATAAGTTTACAATGTTGATGTCTTCTTGATAGATTCTTCCTTTAAGTATGATAAAGTGCCCCTCTGGGTCTCTCTTTATGGCCTTTGCTTTGAAATCGACTTTGTCTGATACAAGTATGGCAACGCCAGCCTTTTTCTCATGTCCATTTGCTTGGAATATTATTTTCCATCCCTTTACTTTCAATCTGTGTAGGTCTTTTGCTCTGAGGTGGGTCTCTTGTAGGCAGCATATGTGTGGGTCATGTTTTCTTATCCATTCAGCTACCCTGTGTCTTTTGATTGGGGCATTTAGTCCATTCACATTGAGAGATATTACTGATAGAAACTTACTCATCTTTTCTCTTTGTACTTGTGTTCCTCTCTGTCTCATTCTTTTCCTTCATCTGC